>NC_060277.1:91294662-91295548 GCF_021613505.1 Equus quagga | reverse complement strand
GGGGGGGGGGGGGGCAGGACCCTGGCGCTGGAGGCCCCAGATCCTGGACCCGGCTCCAGCAGAGAAACCTAAGCCTCCGGACCCTCCCCCCTCCCAATCCTCCGGTGCTAAAAAGCCCACGACATTTACGACTTCAGGAGGGTAAAGAGCCTGAGAAACGAATCGGAGACCATATGGATTTGTTTCCTGGGTTTAAAAAAAAAAAATCCCTCTAATTAGGCCGGGAAAAACCATTGGCCTCTGTCTCGAGGCCCCTGGATTCAATTACCGGCCCGCCTCCCCCACTCGCGCGGCGGCCCTCCCCGCCCCCTCCACGCGCGGGATCGGGGCTGGGTGCCCTGCGCGGGGTGGGCCGGGGAAGGAGGAGAGGGCCGGGCAGGGGCCAGGGGCCGGGAAGGGAGCCGGGAGAGGGACAGTGTTTTTAGTCATTTCTGCTGGATTCGATGTTAAATCCCCTCGAGGGTGCTGTGAGTCCTCAGCGCCCAGCCCCCTCGCCCCCACCCAGCCCCCTCGTCCACTCCTCTCTGGGAAGGCCGGGGTCTTGGGACAGGACCTGCTTGAATTCACTTCCTCTCTCTGCCAGGAAAAACTTCCTGACATCAGGAGAAAATGAAATCGTTGAGCAAGTTGAGAGGTGAAATGGTGGAATTATGGATGTCAAAAAAGATTTTTTTTTTTTGGTTGGTGTAGTACTTTTTCTACAATAAATGGAAACAAGCCATGAAAAAGTCCCTTACTCCTCCACCTGTGCTCTGGATTCCCTTGGAGGAACTCTGTCCCCTCAGTCTATAAACACGCTGCCACTCCCCTCATCCTATAAACACCTTCTCTGAGCCCGGCCACCTTCTCAAACCTCTGTCCTCTCGCCATCCCTGTCTAAGTCCCG